>NC_137122.1:3485360-3505360 GCF_949319135.1 Squalius cephalus
TGGGAGAGAGACGAAGCTTTTCAAAGCATCGAATCAATTGAATGATTCAAATGAATCAGCGTTTCAAAGCGTTCGAAACCCCGCACTCTGGCACCCCTGCTGATCAGAACAATGAACAACAACAACTCATACCAAACATGCATAAAAACAGCTTTTATAAACCCATTGCAAATGTTTTATTGAAAGTAAAATATATGCAATTGACTAATCATTTAATAAGATTAAATATCAAGCGTTTGTATAATACGTGTTCTTATATACATTTTCAGGGCTTGTTTAGTTTGTTGCATGGATGGCTGCGCTAAACAAGACGATACCCGACTATTAACTACTATTATTCATTTTAAATATTCTAATGTCTAATTAAAACGTCTATAAATGTAAAAATCACAGACACTTCAATGTTTCTCCGCTGGGGGGCGATTTCAGTGAATCCGCATTGACATGTTCTTGACGATCCGAACCACTGATTCGATTCAAAAGATTCATAAAGGTTTCGAAGCTTCACGAAGCGGCCATCACTAGTTCACACATTTTTGACCATTAAAATGTTCGTTTACATTAATGTTTCTAAATTTAACACCATTACCTAAAAGTACCAGTAATTTCTGTGCGCCCAAATATATATCACTTATAAATGTGTTTTACATCCTGTTTTTATAGGTAATAAATACACAAAGAAAAGATGTGAATTTTTAAAGCGTTTTCAACGTTAAAGATTTTATAATTCATGATCAAAACATAGTACATATGACTAAAAAAGTGACATATTTATATCATATTTTCTAAGCACTATAATAAACCAAAAGAAAGTAACTAGTATGTCGTGTTTAATCAAATACACACAGAGACATGATGGTTCTTCAACGGCATCTGCTGTTTTATTACAAAACAAAAAGTCAAAAGACGTAGAAATTCATACCAACACGTGAAAGAAAGAGTGAATGTGACGGAGCTGCGGAGAGAATTATTATAGTTAGATATTAAAACACGACCAGAACCTTTAGATTAAATTAATAAAACACTACATAACACACACGCTAGTTTTTATATTCCTTGTTACTCTATTTACAGCTCACTTCTGTCCTGTGTGTGACCGTTACATCATCATCATCACGTGTTGTCATAATAAAAGTCCCGCTGTCACATTTCCAAATATATAAAAGGATAAAGACAAACTACTGAAGCAAAATAACAAAAACACGCCAGACACTAAATATGAAGTAATTACACATGATGAGGCATTAAAGTCGGCATGTGGAATAATTATATAAAACCATCCATGTCTGTCTCGCACTAGCGCTCTATAAGACTTTGGTCTATGACACAGTTATGTACAACATGTGTGTGTGTGTGTGTGTGTGTGTGTGTGTGTGTGTGTTCCTCAGTGTGAATCTCATGTTTCAAACATCAGGGCTCAACAGCGAGTGTTTGTTCTTCATGTACATCCATTGCAAACGCACGTTCTCTGCATTGCTGATTTGTCACTTGGATCATGTAATCTAGCATTATTATTATTATGACAATTAAACATTTACTTCTAAACTCTGTTTAAACTATAAATATAACTGATTGGTAACTATATTCAGGGATGAATATGAGCCTGAAAGGAGAGTTTTGAGTATGTGTGTGTGTGAGAGAGAGAGAGTGTGTTATGACGCAGCAATGGTGGTCCCTTCCCCGAGGCGCAGCAGTGTGTGTGTGTGTGTGTGTGTGTGTGTGTGTGAGAGAGTGTCCCATATGAGTAATTTTACTATAATATACTATAGTATTTTTTCTAGTAAATACTATAGTGTTTTTGAACCATACACGGCAAACTCCCCAATAATGAAGTGATTAACTGAGTGATTATTGATCATTATTGATGAACACCTGCTGTTAACAAGCAGAATCACATGTAAGGTGTTTGAGTTTAAGGTGATCACCTGTGTTCATCTGACTGTTATAACTCAGTTACAGCAGCCAAACTAAATGTAATGTTAATAATTAAGGGTCAAGAGCCCAACTAAAACACACACTGATCATCATAATGATGACTTACATGTGATTCTGCTTGTTAACAGCAGGTGTTCATCAATAATGCTCAATAATCACTCAATTAATCACTTAATTATCTCATTAACTTCAGTCCTGCAGTGAGCGCCGGTCCCCCACTCTCTCCAGCGTGTGTGTTTGTGTGTGTGTGTGTGTGTGTGTTATGACGCAGCGATGGTGGTGCCCCCCCCCAGGCGTATCAGGATCTGCTGGCAGTCCTGCAGTGAGCGCCGGTCCCCCACTCTCTCCAGCGTGAGTGTGTGTGTGTGTGTGTGTGTGTGTGTGTTATGACGCAGCGATGGTGGTGCCCCCCCCCAGGCGTATCAGGATCTGCTGGCAGTCCTGCAGTGAGCGCCGGTCCCCCACTCTCTCCAGCGTGAGTGTGTGTGTGTGTGTGTGTGTGTGTGTTATGACGCAGCGATGGTGGTGCCCCCCCCCAGGCGTATCAGGATCTGCTGGCAGTCCTGCAGTGAGCGCCGGTCCCCCACTCTCTCCAGCGTGAGTGTGTGTGTGTGTGTGTGTGTGTGTGTTATGACGCAGCGATGGTGGTGCCCCCCCCCAGGCGTATCAGGATCTGCTGGCAGTCCTGCAGTGAGCGCCGGTCCCCCACTCTCTCCAGCGTGAGTGTGTGTGTGTGTGTGTGTGTGTGTGTTATGACGCAGCGATGGTGGTGCCCCCCCCCAGGCGTATCAGGATCTGCTGGCAGTCCTGCAGTGAGCGCCGGTCCCCCACTCTCTCCAGCGTGCGCTTGGCTTCGGCCAGCAGTCGAGCTCGGTGACCCGGCGGCGTGAGCAGCGGCAGAGGCAGGTGACGACACGCTAGCAGGATAGCATGAGCTCTCTCGCGCTCTCCGCCGGCGGCTGCGGAACACACACACACACACACACACACACACAGCGGGACGTCAACACAATCTACTACGCATACAGTACAGCATCAGCTAACCTGTGAGTGTGTGTGTGAGTGTGTACCTGCTGCTGTGTAGTTGTGTGTTCTGTGTCGCAGCAGCTGGTGTGTGCGAGTGGGGCTGGCTCCTGCCATCAGTCTGACCGTCGTCTCGTGCAGGAACAGCTGAAATCACACACACACACACACACGTGTTTAAACATGCAGAGGTCAAGCGCAGGGGTCAGCTGTAGCTGGGGTCAAAGGTCACCTTGTGCTGGGCCTGTCTGTGGGCTTGTCCGAGCTTCCGCAGAGAGCTCAGGTCCCTTTGGAATCCAGCCAGTTGGGATCCGGGGGCGGGGCCAGGCTCTCCGTTGGATCCGCCCCCGCGCTGCCATAGGCTGGTTCTCAGAGTCAGGAGGAGGTCACAGACCAGAAGCTCCACCCCCTGAAAGAGTGTCGAGAGTGATCGAGTGTAAAACTAGGATAACTATAACTGTAGCAATAGAGTGTGTTAAATCGGTCATGAGTGAGTGAGTGTGTGTGTACCTTGTGCAGCCAGGTGTTGTTGTGTGACTGACACACACTGATGTGCAGGTGAGCACTGGCGCGCTGGCAGTGACTGAGGCAGCTCACGACTCCCTCGCCCTTCTGCGGACACACACTCATCTGCACAGCCTTACACAGCGCCAGCACGGCCTTGGGCAGCGGGTGACTGACACACACACACACACACACGTTAGACTGGGGCATCATGGGTCTAAACACACTCAGACGGTCAAACACTCACTCTAGCGTGTGAAGCGCTCGCGGCATCCGCTCCGCCTCCGCCAGCAGTGACCTCACCGACGCATCATCACCCTGCAGCCAATGAACCGCAGCCTTGAGGACCGACGCCCACCAGCGGCACACGGGGTCCCTCACTGCACAGACCACACCGTTTAGACGTCAGCGTGTGTGTGGAGACGAGTGAAAACATAGTGTGGAGGGAGTGACACGCACCTGAGGCTGAGTTCTGATTGGCCAGCGCGGGGAAAGGGGCGGTGGAGGGGGCGGAGTCTTCAGTACAGCTGTTCAACAGCTGCAGGAACTCCAGCACACCGGTGAACTCCCTGCACAGAGGCATGATGGGAAACAGCGTCACTAGCTGGACGGAATTAACGTGTGTGTGTGTGTGTGTGTGTGTGTGTGTGTGTGTTACCCAGCATCCTCGGCGTGCTTGCTGCTCTGAGGCTCGATCAGTGTGTGTACGGCTCTCTCCAGCAGTTTCTCACAGAAGCAGCGGTGCAGTTGTGCGATGGGATCCGCTGGACACACAAACACACACGTTAAACCTGCAGCTACACACACTCCGTGTGTCCGTCAGTCCGTCAGTGTTTGTTACCTTCATCTCTCTGAGAGGTGAACACCTGCTCGCTGCTCTCGGACCGCACCGACCAATCACAGCTCAGGAAAAACTGACGGCCCAATGGCGTGAAGATCCAGCGCAGGCAGTCTGGGAGGAGCTTAGCGTCCGGTGGGAGGGGCTTAGAGTCTGATTGACAGGCCAGAGCCTCGGCACAGCTTAACAAATAACCCTGAGAGAGAGACAGACAGACAGGTACTATTAATCATTAGTAGGAGTTTCCCCAGTGCTGCAGGTATGTGTGTGTGTGTCTATGTGTGTGTGTGTGTGTGTGTGTACTCACGGGCACACAGCTGAGGTGTTTCCCCAGAGCTGATCTCAGGCTGATGGCGGCCGTCACGTAGATCTGGATCTGCTGAGTCACAGACATCTTCCCCTCAGCGCTCTCAGTCAGATTCACGGCGCTCAGAGACACACACACGCCCCACAGCGGACGCCGCTCCATCTTACCTGAACACAAGCACACACTCACTGTTTGCTCATGTGACATCATCACACACACACACACACACACACACACACACGCCCCACAGCGGACGCCGCTCCATCTTACCTGAACACAAGCACACACTCACTGTTTGCTCATGTGACATCATCACACACACACACACACACACACACACGCCCCACAGCGGACGCCGCTCCATCTTACCTGAACACAAGCACACACACTCACTGTTTGCTCATGTGACATCATCACACACACACACACACACACACACACACACGCCCCACAGCGGACGCCGCTCCATCTTACCTGATCACAAGCACACACTCACTGTTTGCTCATGTGACATCATCACACACACACACACACACACACACACACACACACGCCCCACAGCAGACGCCGCTACATCTTACCTGAACACAAGCACACACACTCACTGTTTGCTCATGTGACATCATCACACACACACACACACACACACACACACACACACGCCCCACAGCAGACGCCGCTCCATCTTACCTGATCACAAGCACACACTCACTGTTTGCTCATGTGACATCATCACACACACACACACCTGTGAGCTGCAGCTGGCTGAGTTTGTGATACACCAGCGCTGCGTCCCGGGAGCTGGTCTGTGACTCCTCCCCCTCGTGTCGTCCTCCTACCAAACGCAGCAGCCGGCCCAGGGGGGCGGGCCTCCGCAGGCAGAAGCGAATCAGGTTCCAGGAGAGGGAGCACATGACGTCGAGCGTGGAGGAGGGCAGGACTCTGGATAACGCGGACAGACACGTCTGCAGGCTCGCAACAGCGCCCGCATAATCGCCCTGAGAGACACACACACGCACACAATCAGCACCTGATCACACTGCAGCACAAATATCAAACTTACTGTGTGTGTGTGTGTGTGTGTGTGTTTGCTCACCCGGTAGAGCTGCAGGTCGGCCTGTTTGCGCTGTCTCCAGAAGCGCACTGAGGTGGGCGAGTGAAGGGGCGTGACCGGCTCCCACAGGTACAGCACTCGGACACACCCCCAGACCACGCCCACCCCGCTCAGCAGCCACACCAGAAACCATGGCAGCACACACCATAGCCACGCCCCTAACAGACAGACAGACGACAACTTTAGAGAGTCACACAAGACCACACCCCTCACTCTTTGACCACACCTATTACACTCTGACCACACCCTCTCACATGACCACACCCCTCATACACTGACCACACCCCTCACACTCTAACCACACCCCTCACACTCTCTGACCACACTCTGACCAGATCCTCACACTCTCTGACCACACCCTCTCACATGACCACACCCCTCATACACTGACCACACCCCTCACACTCTGACCATACACCCGTCACACTCTGACCACACCCCTCTCACTCTGACCACACCCCTCACACCATCACATGACCCCTCCTGCGCTCCTGAACTCACCGAAGCTCTGTGTGTGTCCGGGCAGAGAGAAGAGTGAGCGTGAGGACCCGTGGGCAGCGCTCAGACCGGGCTGGTCCTCGTCGGCGCGCAGCAGAGACGGCAGCGGGTTGAGTGACAGGCAGAGGAAGGTGAGCGCGCACAGCAGCAGCCGCGAGCGGTCCATCACACCGACTGACGAGGGCGAGTCCGGCTCGCTCTTCACCTGCAACACACACGCTCCAGTTAGAGACTCAGAGCCCTGTTTTAACCATCTAAACTCATGGTCTAGAGCGCACACAGAGCGTGACCGAATCCACTTTTGCTAATTTAATGAAGGGACAAATGGTTGGAGCTCCCGGCGCATGGTCTAAAAGGGTTGTCACTATTCTCTTAATGATTAACGGGTGTGTTTTGGGTGTAACATGCAATAAACCAATAATTTTTTATATTTGGCATGTCTGTGTGCAGCTGTGCGTCCCTGTGTGTGTAATAAGCAGAGTGTTTGCGCATTGTGGCCCTGCCTATAGGTGCACATTACTAACGCGCCCTTTAAATAACAAATAAAATACTGCGCCATTGACTTTAGAGCAGGTTTCAATTGGTCAATGGCTCAGTCTATTTCGGTTCCTCGAAACAGCAAGGCTCCAACAACGCTCCTGAACACACCATGGATGCACAACTGCTATTTAAACAACGCAGCGCAGGACGCGAAAATGAAAACTGCGTCGGGCTGAAAATAGCAAAACACACTTGCGTTGCGCCTAGCGCCGTGTGTATGATATGGCCCATGTGTCAACAGTGTGATTATCATCCACCTGCTCGTGCTCCATCAGCATGTGTGTGTGTGTGTGTGTGTGTGTGCACACCTGCTCGTGCTCCATCAGCGGGCTCCCCGGCTCAGAGTCGAGGCAGAAGGGCGAGAGTTGAGCGGGGGAACTGGAGCCCGAGTCCGACGGAGGAGGAGAGATGAACGTCGACTCAGGCTTCAGATCCAGAACATCAGACACACACACAGACTCTGGCGGAGAGAGAGAGAGAGAGAGAGAGAGAGAGAGAGAGAGAGAGAGAGAGAGAGAGAGAGAGATCGTCAGACACACACACAGACTATTTCCTATTATCTCTGTAAAGCTGCTTTGGAACAATCTACATTGTTAAAAGCGCTATATAAATGAAGATGACTTGACACACACATACACACACACACACACACACATCAGTGGCCACGTTTATATGCACAACTTTAGTTTCAGTCGGACTGAATTCATTCCAAATGATGAACCTGAGCGTAGTGTTTACACGAGCGCTGAACATGTGATCGGGAAGTGCTGGTGTGATGGACTCACTGCTCTTCTGACTGCTCATCTTCAGCGCCAGGTTCTCCTGCCGGAGCTTGTGGTTCACCTGCTGCAGGTACTTGATGTAGTCGATGGCTTTGCGCAGAACACCAGACTTATGCATCTGTCATTCAGCACAGATAATCATTTAATATTCAGCAATATTATTGATCATTATTGTCCTGTTATCTCTGTAAAGCTGCTTTGAAACACTCTGTACTGTAAAAAGCGCTATATATAAATAAAAGTGACTTGACACTCAGACCCTCATGAGACCCCTAGAGCTCCCAGCATGCACGACACACACACCTTGGCGTCGTTGCCCATGACGAGGTCGCGCAGCTCCAGGATCTTGTCGTTGATGGAGGAGCGGTAGCGCTTCTCGATGATGTTGTGTGTCGTGCGTCGCTCGCCCTCTTTCACGACTCCTCCCGGTCCTGTGGTAACAGCCAATCCCTGATCCAGGACCACCCTGGCTCCGCCCCCAGTGTGGGCGGAGCCCGTCGACAGCTGTTTGATTGGCAGCTTGTCTCCACCCCCCATCACCATGGGAACGGTGGTCAGGATGTTGCTGCTCATCAGCGTCTGTGAAAGAGAGCGACGACACAACCGTCACAAGAGAACATTCACACAAGCTTTTATTTTATTGTCCAGTTAAAATCTCTCTTGAACTATTTAAACACTCATGAGACATGCTCATGAGGGAAAACTACATAAGACATTGTAAGACAGTCATATTTAAAAAAATATTTATAATTCTATTTTTATTTATTTATATATTTATATTAACAATTATTTTTAAATATTGTAAATAAAAAAAATATATTATTTATTTATTTAACGCCATATCAGCAGCAAAGGCTAACTCATCGCAAACTCAGAGTAGGAGAAATTAATAATCATAATAAAAGTAATACTTTAATGAATTAAGAAAATCATGCGCAATAATATAACAATACATTCTTGCAAACATATAATCTTTCAGTCTTTCATATAAGGCTTTTTTTTTCCAAATAAGGTCTTTCAGATTAATATTTGATAGAAAATCTAACAAGTTCCTTTTTTTAAATATATTAACAAAATTTCTTTAGATATTAATTATTTATTTAACGGCAAATCATCAGCAAAGGCTATTCTCATGACAAACTCATAGTAGAAACTGAATAAAATAATCTTAAGCACAATAAAACGTCAAGAAATAAATCATATGCAGTAAGACATTTTATATACGCTGAATATATTTTTTCTTACAAAAAAAAAAAAAAAAAAAAATCAATTATAAAAACATTAACCCTAAGATTTTTTTTAGTCCAAGAAACTTCTTTTACCACACTTTTTTCAAAGAGATTTTCAGATGTCCATTTGAGTGGACAGTATGTGTTTATGTTTTTAAATCAAGAGATACGACATTAAATATAATACAGTAATAACACAGCAATACTGTGTGTATTTAACAAACCAATGACTAAAATGATATAAAATCATGTAAATCTATACTAAAACTATAATACAGCTTCAATTATTGTGAAGGTACAGCTGTGGAAACTCAACTATGTGGAGCAGTGTTTCCCAACCGGTTTTTACAGTGGTACAGTTTTAAAATAAAAAGTTTAAAAAATCCCACGGCAAGTTCAGGTATGAACACAATAAGGCCATATAAGTAGCTATATGATGTTGGTGTTGATAAAACAACAAATTTGCATATTATTAATTAATGAATGAATCACTGTGTCATCAAAGCTGGTATTGTGGATCCAATGGAGTTACGAGAATTCATTGTAAATATTTGTAAAACCCACATACAGTAACAGACGTAAAGGATGACCAATAGCATTGATTTTTAAATAATAAAATAAATTAAAAATGCGAAGTTTACGAGGTAACCCATACTTGGAAACTGTCCTCTGCATTTAACCCATCCAGTTAGTGCACACACATTAGGAGTAGTGAGTAGTGAACACACACACACTGCAAGCTCACACACACTGCACCTCAGTCATGTCCTGTCAGTATTGAGAGACTCGAACCTACAACCTTCAGGTCACTAGTCTCTCTAACCATTAGGCCATTCATTTATTCATTTATTTATTGGCATTTGATATTGTCCACGGCACAGTGGTTGGGAAACACTGATGTGGAAAGCGCTTAGGCTCCCTCCAGTCTACCAGAGTATGTCGATTTACCCTTGGACACATCTAGCTCTCCTCTCTGGGAAAACCCCAGACTCAAATCTACACTGATCTACTGATGTTTTCAGACTAGCGATCAGGGGTTTTCAATCTCATCTGAAATGAGCAGTGTAAGGAGTAAAGTAGCTACAAGTAACGTGCATTACGTAATCAGATTATCAGGGTTTCTGCAGGTTTCTTCCAATTAAATTTAATGCTTTTTAATGCCTTTTTAAATGCCATTTTTTTACATTTTTAATGCCATACACGACCCAAGTGCTGTCAATCGATTAAAAAAATGAACTCGATTAATCACACATTTTTTAAAAAACACTTACATTTTTATAGGTTTATATTAGTTTGATACTAATACAGCTATTGATGTCTGGATACATTTTTTTTTAAACATTAATTATAGCCATCCAACATTACAGTGTAATTGAAAGCTATACATTTATTAACATTAGGCTTCAAAAAAAATATAACAACTTTTAATTTAAGTGAACTTAAACAATCCTCACACAAACCAATAATAAATGTCATATTTACCTGTCTGACAGGTAGGACGTATACAGTAATTGAATAAAGTTATCAAACAGTATGCACGGCATATTTAATAAATTAAATATCTAGACTAATCCTTTTTAAAGCTACAAGAGTTCTTTAGTCAATAGCAGTGAGTAATTTTCTCTGTTCCCTTTGTTCTGTGATTAACTTTACTGAGAGAAAGCTTTATTGGCCGCTGTCCCTTTAAGAGCAGCCGCTGCTGACCGACACAACTCACGCGCGCCTCATCTCTCACAACTCTTTGCGTTCATTTAAGACTTCATTTCACTAATTTAAGACTGCTCTTATGCTATGAGGGTACTCCACAAAACAGACATTTTGGCATAATTGTTGTGTGTGTTATTGTTCGTACAAGCGCGAAGGAGAACCGTTTTCTGGCGCGCGTGTGCGTCACATAGACAGGACATTCACAGGCAGCGCGTTTAAAAGCATCTGCATGAATAAGAGCGGGATCATATAATGTAACGCTACCCAAAGGATGACAAAAACGAACGGATGCTGCTTTTTGCGTTATATATTTTAGTATATTTTTACGGCGTTGATTCCCATTGCCATTGTAGTTACCCAACTTAAACACTTTTGACAAACTCTGCGAATTCCTTCTTTATTTTGACCACCAACGGACTGCAACCATGTCCTAAATTGTTTGTCTTCCAGCCACTTCTGCTGGAATTTGCACTTTCCCATTTGGTCGATTTTATTCCTGTTGTTCCTGCTGTTCAAAATGCCCTCGAAACACCTCCGCATCACGGCAGTTCTGCTCCGGCCGGAAGCAATCACCAAACTGGTTCCGCGTGTTTATCACACTAACGTACATAATTTGTGACAGCAAATAAAAATGATTAATTATGAAAGCTATATTAAAATAAATTGATCAAATAAAATTCTCTTCAAAACGATCTCAATTTTTAATGCCTGTAGAATTCAAATGTAATGCTTTTTAATGCCATTTAAGGCCTTAATTTTCACAAAATCCATTTAATGACTTTTAATGCTTTTTAATGCCCTGCGGAAACCCTGGATTATGTTTTTGATGTAACGAGTAAAATAACTACAAGTAATGTGCATTATGTAATCAGATTACTTTTTGATGTAACGAGTAAAGTAACTACAAGTAACGTGCATTATGTAATCAGATTATTTTTTGATGTAACGAGTAAAGTAACTACAAGTAACGCACATTATGTAATCAGATTACTTTTTGATGTAACGAGTAAAGTAACTACAAGTAACGTGCATTATGTAATCAGATTATTTTTTGATGTAACGAGTAAAGTAACTACAAGTAACGTGCATTATGTAATCAGATTACTTTTTGATGTAACGAGTAAAGTAACTACAAGTAACGTGCATTATGTAATCAGATTATTTTTTGATGTAACGAGTAAAGTAACTACAAGTAACGCGCATTATGTAATCAGATTATTTTTTGATGTAATGAGTAAACTACAAGTAACGCGCATTACGTAATCAGATTATTTTTTGATGTAATGAGTAAAGTAACTACAAGTAACGTGCATTACGTAATCAGATTACTTTTTGATGTAACGAGTAAAGTAACTACAAGTAACGTGCATTATGTAATCAGATTATTTTTTTATGTAACGAGTAAAGTAACTACAAGTAACGCGCATTATGTAATCAGATTATTTTTTGATGTAATGAGTAAAGTAACTACAAGTAACGCGCATTACGTAATCAGATTATTTTTTGATGTAATGAGTAAAGTAACTACAAGTAACGTGCATTACGTAATCAGATTACTTTTTGATGTAACGAGTAAAGTAACTGCAAGTAACGTGCATTACGTAATCAGATTACTTTTTGATGTAACGAGTAAAGTAACTACAAGTAACGCGCATTATGTAATCAGATTATTTTTTGATGTAACGAGTAAAGTAACTGCAAGTAACGTGCATTACGTAATCAGATTACTTTTTGATGTAACGAGTAAAGTAACTACAAGTAACGTGCATTACGTAATCAGATTATTTTTTGATGTTACAAGTAACATTAAAAGTAACATGCTTCACTACATTTTAATAACACAAATACATTTGTTTCCAGTTACTGCAGATGAAGCATTTTCAAGAAGAACAGCCACTGTAATAGTACGAATTGTAGCCTCTAATATTGCTAGTGATGCATGGTGTCTAATTTAGTAAACAGATGATTAATTAGAATTCCCTCCCAATCTAAAATTAATACTTGGGGGAAATTTAACAATGATATTACTCCTTAGATGTTACAACACTTTTTTTACCTGCAAGAGTCTCCTAGGATAGAAGGAATGGATGGATATTCCGGAACAACTTGAAATGTCTGACTGGCCGTCGGCCATCTTGGTTTGGAGAAAAAAAAAGTGTCCACATACAAAGGCTTGCCACTTGGTGGCAGTGTATAGGGTGATGCACTAGAGTCCACTGGGGTGGCTGATGTGCAACTATGCCATCAAAACCCATACGCAATAAATGCTTTTTAACAGCTGTCTACTGTAGTGACTTCTATGCGTGAAAGGGTTACAATTATGTCAATAAATAATGAAAATATGCCATTATTTAACAATATTTTCTTACAACAATGTAACAAATATATAAGCAATTTCAGTTTAGTATTTAATGGAAAATAAAAAACTGTATTTTTAAGGTATTGATATTTCTGCCTGTCTATCATGGCTGTGAGTGTAGTGTAACGCCTGTTCATGTCATGTGACGTACAGGAACCTGCAGGGCGGTGGTCTGGATGGGCGCGGTGAGGGTCGTGATGCCCGTCGGGTTCTGCACGGTCGACAGGACCTGTGTCCCGTCCGGTTTCAGCGTGGTCAGCACCAGAGAGTCCGTCTTCAGGATCTGAGGCTGGTGCACCAACAGCTGAGGGCCAATCAGAACGCAGCATCAGAATACACTATATACAGGTTGTGAACTGCATTGTGGGTAAATGTGTGCATGTGACGTACAGGTGACATGGTGTGCATGGGCGTCGTCGACAGCGTCTGGATGGTCTGACCGGCAGAGGTCAACACACGCTGGTGCTGGATCGTCATTGGCTGGACCTGCGGTGATGTCATAATGCTCTGCATCTGCGGCTGGAGGACTGAGAGGAGAGCAGCGCTAGTGTGTGTGTTTTCCTCGTGTGCATTACTTAATCAGAGCACTTTTCTTTGTGACGAGTAAAGTAACGTGTTACAAGAAACGTACATCACGTAATCAGATTTTGATGTTACAAATAATGCATTTCAAGTAACATGCTTTACTACATTTTAATAACACAAATACATTTATTTACAGCTAAAAAAAAAAGTATGCTAATGTGTGCATTTTCCTTGTGTGTGTGTGTGTGTGTGTTTCTCACCCTGGAAGCCCGTGCCGTGGTTCTGCTGGCAGATGACCTGGTTCTGGATGAATCGGGACGGGTTGCCGGTTTGCGTGAGCATCACCGTCTGCGGCTGCGCCTGCGTCTGCACAGCCAGCGTCTGCATGGGGAACGTCTGCACCTGACCAATCAGAGCACTGCGTGAGATGTGTGTTTATGAGTCTCGCACCTGGGTGAGCGTGAGGAGGTGCGGCCAGAGAGTGAGGAGGTGTGGTCAGAGAGTTGAGGGGTGTGGTCAGAGAATGTGATGTGTGGTTAGAGTGAGGGGTGTGGTCAGATTGTGATGGGTGTGGTCATGTGTGATGGGTGTGGTCAATGAGTTGAGGGGAATGTCAGAGAGTGAAGGTGTGGTCAGAGAGTTGAGGGGTGTGGTCAGAGAATGTGATGTGTGGTTAGAGTGAGGGGTGTGGTCAGATTGTGATGGGTGTGGTCATGTGTGATGGGTGTGGTCAATGAGTTGAGGGGAATGTCAGAGAGTGAGGGTGTGGTCAGAGAGTGAGGGTGTGGTCAGATTTTAGGGGTGTGGTCATGTGTGATGGGTGTGGTCAGAGAGTTAAAGAGTGTGGTCAGAATGTGATGTGTGGTTAGAGTGAGGGGTGTGGTCAGAGTGTGATGGGTGTGGTCATGTGTGATGGGTGTGGTCAATGAGTTGAGGGGAGTGGTCCGAGAGTGAGGGTGTGGTCAGATTTTAGGGGTGTGGTCAGAGAGTGAGGGGGGTGTGGTCAGAGAGTTGAAGAGTGTGGTCAGAATGTGATGTGTGGTTAGAGTGAGGGGTGTGGTCAGAGTGTGATGGGTGTGGTCATGTGTGATGGGTGTGGTCAATGAGTTGAGGGGAATGGTCAGAGAGTGAGGGTGTGGTCAGATTTTAGGGGTGTGGTCATGTGTGATGGGTGTGTCAATGAGTTGAGGGGAGTGGTCAGAGAGTGAGGGGAGTGGTCAGAGTGTGAGGGGAGTGGTCAGAGAGTGAGGGGAGTGGTCAGAGAGTTGAAGGGTGTGGTCAGAGAATGTGATGTGTGGTTAGAGTGAGGGGTGTGGTCAGAGAGTGTGAGGGGGTGTGGTCAGAGGGTGTGAGGGGTGTGGTCAGAGTTTAGGGGAATGGTCAGAGAGTGAGGGGGTGTGGTCAGACTCACCTGTGTGATGGGCTGTGGTCGAGGCTGCAGCAGCGGCGGTGTGCGTGTCTGTATCTGCGTCTGTGTGTGTGTCTGAGTGTGTGTCTGAGTCTGTGCCTGTATCTGCGTCTGTATCTGCGTCTGTGTGTGTGTCTGGCTGCTGGTCTGCACAGGTGTGTGTGGGGGGGTCAGGATGGCGCTGGGGGCCGTCAGTGGGAGGGGCCTCACGGGGGCCACAGATCCGCCCCCCATCTGATCCTCGAAGAGATCCGGGAAATCCCCCTGATTACTGACGAACTGCAGCATCTCTGACACACACAAACACACACAACATATTATAACACACACACTGTGACTGTTGTGTGAAACATGCTGAAATCACGACATGAAGAACAGAGCCTCAAAGCCCTCAGTGTTAATTTCGTTCATTAGAATTAATAATTTCATTATTTTCGTCAACGAAAATTTTAGAGAAATTGTAAATGAATGCATTACAATTGAACAAAACCCATTATATTTAGTGAACTAAATACTGTAGATTTAGAACAGACTAAAGTCGTATTGTATTTCTTCTACTAAAACTAGACTAAAACTATTCAGATGACTAAAAAATGACTACAACTAAATGGCATTTCAGTCAAAACACAAAAGATTACGACTAAAACTAAATCAAATGTGCCATGAACGACTTTGATGTCACAGTTATGAAAGCAGTAATAATACACCTCATTATAATGAGAGGCTGTGTAAAGGTGAAAGGGGCGGAGCTTTAATAAAGGTCAATTGCTGTCTAACACACTCCTGACCGTGACCTTTGACCTGAGATAATGAGCTGAAGGTCAGTGACTCAAGGCCAGAGATAGATAACACACACATCAGACCTCGACACGCTGTGTTTATTGTGTGTGAAGCACTGATTTACATCATCAGTAATGAGTGACACATCATAAAACACGTCCCAGCGCGCACAGGACGAGCCAAACCAGTGTTTCCAGTGGAGGAATGGCCCGTTTCACCACTAAACCAGTCGAAACTCACGGCTCGCTTCAGTCTGGTCAGACTCGGCTGAACAAAGAAGAATGCTTTCAGATCGAATCGCTGTGATCATATCACCAAAAACATTATTTTTTATCATTTATTTATTTTCATAAGCGATATGGTGTAGGCTAACTGAAATCATTACTGTCTGGATGTAGACTATTTGATTTATCCATGGCACATGCATTTCTATTTTTTATACGTGTCGTCCAATGACTTGTTTGCATTATTTAGGCATTATTTTATTTCTTTGTAAGGCAAATTATTATTATTATTTTTGGCCATCGGAGAGTAAAATTAATGTGAAAACCGGTTCACTATAGGCTACTGTAGTGTATATGTGTGATTTATGCTGAGCTTTTAATGGTGAGACTGTCAACAGACTCTCAAAAAAGTATATAAAAATGTTGATTTATCTGCAAATATGAAATTATTCATATTCAAATATGAAGGATTATCGGTTATCGGTCACGTTTGTCAGATCGGTACACCTCTAATACAGTTACATATAAGTGTGTCCAACTTTCGTACAAACAATTAATTTCTCTCTCTCACTCACACACACACACACACACACACACACACTCATACTCTCTCCCTCACACGCACACACTAATTCACACAGTCTCTCTCACACACACACACACACACACACTCTCTCTCTCATACTCTCTCCCTCTCACACACACACATTCACACAACGACGGTCATATAAACACACATTACTCACTATCACAACAACGTGCAAATGAAAATAATAACCATGCACACACACATGACATGAGTGTGTCTGTCTTTAGAGAGAATCACTGAGACACAGGAGCGGACGATCAGATTCAGTGTGTGTTCACATGATCCTTCACAGAGAGGTTTAGCTTGTGTGTGTGTGTTTGATCACACACTCTTCATCTCCACACAACACACAGGAGAACTAGAGTCGGCTCACACTGTAAACCTGATGTTTAAATTATATAAAGCTCTGATGATCACTGACTGAGAATCACCTGTGTGTGTGTGTGTGTGTGTGTGTGTGTGAAACATTTACTTTCATTCATGACTTTCACTGTATTACTGCAATCACATGCTTATCAGTTCATGCGGCCCTGAATCACACACACGGCCTTGATACATAACAACAACAACACTTACTACACTAATAACACTAACGACAACAACACTTACTACACTAATAACACTAACAACACTTACGACACTGATAACACAAATAACAACACTAACAAGCCACACCAATAACTCCAATTACAACACCAATAAATAATAACACTAACAACAACACTAATAACAACACTAACCTTAACATCACTTATAACCACACCAATAACTCTAATAACAACAATCATAACTCCAATAAATAACAACACTAATAATAACCACCAACAATATTAACAAAAACACCAACCCTAACAACTTCATCAATAAAAACACTAACAACAACACTAATAACACTAATAACCAGCAAAACAGGTGTGTATCAGTGTATTGGACCAGTGCAGCTCTTAAAGTGACAGTAGCCTAATAAACCTGCAGCTCTTAAAGTGACAGTAGCCTAATAAACCTGCAGCTCTTAAAGTGACAGTAGCCTAATAAACCTGCAGCTCTTAAAGTGACAGTAGCCTAATAAACCTGCAGCTCTTAAAGTGACAGTAGCCTAATAAACCTGCTGTGTTTTAATGTTCATCAAACAACAAAGAAAAAATCACTCTCGACTAAATTGACCAAATATCATTTGTAACTTGAATCTATATTTAAGTCATGCAGTGAAGACTATGCAGTGCTATTTAACATTTAATTATCTATTTTCTTTTGTGTTTGTGCTATTGCTCGTAATTTTATTATTAGCTCTTACTGTATTACTGACAGTCTTTTAATATTATTTTACATTTATATGAGTTAGGCTAGTAGCTTTTGGTGTCACAACCTTATTTATTACGGTTATGGGTCAAAAACATTGCAGACAGAATAACTAGGCCTATTTTATTTGTTTTATTTAAAATTCATTACTTTACAGTGGTGAGCCGGCCGGGGCCAGTGGAAAAAACCCTTAACGTTGAGCCCTGAATAATAATACCACAACTTTAATAACACCGATAACAACACTAATAATAATCCTAATGACAACAATAACACTAATAACAACAACTATAACAACACAACACTAATAATAACCCTAATGACAACAATAACACTAATAACAACAACTATAACAACACTAATAATAACCCTAATGACAACAATAACACTAGTAACACTAATAACAACAACAATAATAACACCAATTACACCGAAAACAATTCAAATGGCTCTAATAACACTAATAACATTAATAATAACACTAATAACAATATTAACACTGATTACACTAATAACAACACTAATAATAACCCTCTAATGACAACAATAACACTAATAACAATATTAACACTGATTACACCAATAACAACACTGATAACAGCAGTAATAACAGTCAGCACACTATCTTTATCCTGCACTCTTTGATTCATCAGACTGACACTGACACACACGATGATGAAGAGTTCATCATCATCATCATCATCACCTGAACAACCAGTCCAGACTCAACTAGTTTATCTGCTGCCATAGTATTATATAATATCTATATATTATAATATAAACATATATCCATTACTTTTACGTGTTTTCTGAAGATTTACAGTAGACGATCGCACATGATAGACTCTATAACAGTGCAAACAACACAGAAAAACACTGATCTGAACACACACACACACACACACACACACACACACACACACACACACTCATCATCCTCATCATCCTCATCTCTCACCGTCGATGTCTCCCAGGGTGAACTCATCGCCCAGTTCGGACAGGCTCGGGTCCATCGTGTCCATGAACTCGGAGGCGTCCATCCTCGCGAGTCTCCGTCGGGTTATTCGATCCTCAACACTCGCTCACAGCATCTACACACTCCGTGTATTCACTCGCTCACAACATCAACACACTCGCTCGGTTCCGCGGTCGGACGATCGTTTACCGACTAGACGCGGCCATCTTGCGCCTCAGCAGTGACGTCATTCACAAACAGTGAGAATGACGCCTGATTGGCTCGCGCTCGGCGATAGCCGTCGTAAGATCGGGCGCTGTCGTCCAATCAGATCGCCCGCTCGAGCGTGGCCTGATTGTACGTCGATGAGCAGAGGCGCTCTGCTCATTTGCATTTGTCCCGCCCCTCAGACTAAACTCCGCCCAGGCCGCTCTGAGTGAATGAAGAGTTCATGAATATTTAATGAGCAGGCAGCGGGTTGGCGAGAGGTCAGTTAAATATGCAAATAAGGCTGAAGAGTCTCTCTTTGTGTGTGGTTACATCATCCGCATCATCATCATCACACAACCTAATTTTAGCGCTTTTACCAGCAGAGAGACGATAATAATTAATAAAAGTTAAATAACATTTATCTATTCTTATTATTAAATAGCATTTCTGACCAGAATACCTTTAAAAGGAGACCTTCTGAAATATATCTCCTGCCAAAGTACATTGCGTGTTATATCAATTTGACATTATGTTTTATGATCAGTTGACATAAGATTATAAAAGGTTATAAACCAACTTCTGTTTAAAGCAGTTTAGATATATTTATATGTCATCTTGATAACACTCGATAAACAGTAAAAGTCTCTCAACAGAACACAGAGTTTATATGTGAGAGAAAGATCATTTTTAATGTTTTAATTTTAATATATTACCTAGTTTTCTGTCTTATAACCCATAATAAAATCAAGCTGTAGTCCTTTCAAAACTCCTTTGTAGACTCATAAATCAGGAGGGATAATCAGGAGGGAAGAATCAAATGCATGATGACTTTCAATGAGTTATTGAGAATAAAATAAGTGAGATATAATTCCAGTAATGTGGAAATGAATAAACATTAAACATAAATAGTTCAGGCTTTAACTGGTGAAAGAACGTCAGGTGTGTGTGAGTGAAGCGCGTGTATGATGAATAAAAGCCTCAGTCTCAGATTCTTCACGTGTGTTTATTTGTGTTGAGCTGCTTCAGAAAACACACACACACACACACACACACACACACACACACACACACACAGTGTTCAATCCATCAGATCTCACTAAACCAGAGAACAACACGTCCCCAACTGTTCAAACACACAGCTCAACCTGGAGTTCACTCGAAATATGCTCAATAC